>NC_140427.1:14245000-14277500 GCF_965140295.1 Lepidochelys olivacea
TTTTAAATGTGTGCTACCCATTGTCATATGGGTCATATGGTCAGTTATGGATCAAGGCCCCATTGTTAGGCACTGTACGAACAAGTTTTAAAAAAAGGATCCCTGGCTGGAAAATAGCTCTGGAAGCACCATTTCAAGGGATACAAACGTTCTCCATGGAGACTCACTTCTTGATATCCAAGTTAAGGGTGCCAAACAAAAGTGTCAATTATGGTGGACATGGGTGCACTGATTCTATTTTATTTGTTCAAATAAAGTACAAGGGGATCAAGGACATTTTATATTGTCTTCTAGCTTCTACTAAATCTCTCTCTAGCAAGGTTTCAGACTTAGTTTTCCACACACACTAGTAGGTGCACAGAAAATCTGGCCCAAGATTCTTGCAGTCTTCACAGGAGTGCAAACAAGTTGTCATATCTTTTCAGCCCAAGTCAACAGCACACATATAAAAAAAAAGAGATAAGTCATTTTTATTCTTTCCAGAA
Source organism: Lepidochelys olivacea (assembly GCF_965140295.1). Taxonomy (NCBI): domain Eukaryota; kingdom Metazoa; phylum Chordata; order Testudines; family Cheloniidae; genus Lepidochelys; species Lepidochelys olivacea. The sequence goes on from NC_140427.1 coordinate 14,245,486, forward strand.
TCCTAAGTGAGCTCATGCAAAGATTTAAATAACTTGCAGGGCCAGAAAGTCCACAAGCCAGGTAGAGCAATAGCAGCTGCAAACGGAGCTTTATCATCTTGTCCTGTAAAAGAAACCAACCATCCTATTTTAAGAAGCAAGAAGTAATTTAGAGTCGGTTCTGGTCTCCCCTCGGAGCAAAGGTACCAATCATGCCAAGACTTTTTCAAACAGATTTGTGGGTTAAACTCCCCAAACTCACTTTGCTTAGGACCAGAGTAGGATTTTAACAACATTTACTGCAGGATCATCTCTCTCCAGCTCCCCAAAAAGACAATCTCCATGTACATAGCTTTTGAAAAAGAAAGAATGCTCCCCACCCCCACCCTTTGCTAATTGCACTAGAATGGTATTATGACTGGGGAGGAAGAGGGAGAGCCAAATAACCAGCTATTGCACATGGCAATCTGTTAAAAATAGTTCAGATGGGTTTAGGTTTTAGCCTTTATCTCAGTGGCTGACCTTGCTAATACAGTATGTAGATCTCTTGCCAGCTAATCGGCGGACTGTAAAGCATGGTTTCAAGCTATGGGCAATGATCTGTAACAGGAATGAATGAGTGGGTTTTAGCAGCCAGGATCTGTAGCCTACTATCTGTATCTGACAGCTGTCACCCTCTCTACAGAGGCCAAGGCCTAGCCCTTCATTTAAAAGCAGCATGGCTGATCAGATTACTGGGACAGTGTGTCAGAACTGACGGCACTGAACTAGAGAGACAGAAAGTAAATCTATAAATAGCAGTTCTGCTTGCTTCCATGAACCAGTGAAGGGTAACCAATACTGAACAGCAAATGCAATGTTTAGTCTCTTACAGCAGTGGAATACAGTTCCTGCCAGATCAGAAAACACTGCATTCCGATATAAGGTAATGGAAAACTAGCTTTATGAGCACGAGTTTACAAGAGTCACATTCTTGGCACTGGCAATGGCTGGACCCACAATAGTTGGTCTGAACCAACTTTACAATGTAATAAGGCTCTCTGTCCTCATAACACAACATAACACAAAGTCACCTTACTGCATTTTGCTAACAGCGTACCGAAGGCCAGTCAATCCATAGAGAACCCTGGTGTTGAAATATTTGCAGTGATAAAATAAGAGCCTCTCCATTTGATATCTATTATATATGTCAGCTGAGTCATCAGCCAGGACAGCTGAGCTCTGGAAGTATCTCAGGGACAGGGATGTCGTGAGCGTGACTTATCTACAGGCCGTGGTGATAGCAAAGCTTAGTTACTGGACATCAATGAGTTATAAATGACCTGACTGACATTTTATAGTATGCACCAGCTCTTCCAAGAACCATTCATCACCCTTGGAGGTTTCCTCTGATAAAACCAAGACATCAGGAAATTTGTAAACAGCTCTGGAAAAATAACCCTGAGGTCAACACAGAGGAATGAGGAGGGTGCTTGCTTAAAATGATATCATGAGCTAGGAAAATGGAGAATTGGGATGGGGAGGGCTTGCTTTTAAAGCACACAACTCCTCCTGAGGCAACAAAAAGCTAGCTCTCATACCACCCCTAGGCAGTCATGTCAAATGACACACCAGGGTCTAAAGCAGGCCAAGCAGAGGTCTCATTCTACACAACAACAACACAGCCATATCAGAGGACGTGGCTGCAAATACACGATTCTTTCTTGCAGCATGGACAGGGCACAGCACAAAATAGTGGCTCACAAGATGAGCCTTGAGGGTGACAAATACTGTTACAAATCAATAAGGAGGTCTGACATATTCCAACCAGTAGAGAGCAGTAATGCACACAAACTAATATTATACAACATGATCCTGTCGAACTAAAGGCACATAGGATGGACAAATGACAAACGTACCCAAATGTACCTTGTGAAATGGCAAGCACAGAGAGCCAGCAAATGAGAATCCAAACTGTATTATGCATAGATAATGAAATTCAGTCCCTGTGCAGGGGTCCAGGTCTATCCACGGTGTAAGTTCTCAAAATAGGAATTCAGTGATGAACAGGCCCTGTGCTAGCCTTCTGCACGGGGATGAATTTCACCAACAGTGAGCCACTTATTTTGTTAGTGTGTTCCTTATTGAATTTAGTGCTCATGAAAGCTGCCCCATTGAAAATTCTAGCAGCTAGCACCCTCCGTACATCTACAAACCAGGCAGCACCACTGCAAGGTCTCTCCCACTATCCCACCAACATATATCAGTCCTGACCTGGAGGAATTGCCCTTAGGGAGGAGTGGCTAGTTCCGTGACAGAGTCTATTCAGAGCTTAGTCTCTTTGCCAAGACTGTTATCGGGAGTGCCAAGTGCAATGGTGGATCTGTAATGTGTACACCTGTCTGCGAGAAATTGGGCTGACACCCAACGGGCCCATTTAATGCAGGTTACTGAGCAGTGATTCCTAGTGTGGCTGCAAACCAGTGACCTACATTTCCAATCCCCTGAGCCATCCAAGTCCCCCACAGTTTCTCATTAGTAACAGATTCTTATTTATTTCAGATAGTCAGTGACTCCTGCCAGTAGACAGCACACTCCTAATTAAAAGCTGGCTTCTTTCATAACCTACAAAGTGCTATCTCCACCTCTGCCCCAATATACACAGAGAACATGAGTTTTCCTGTGGCTGAATTTGTCCTCCATTTGAAGACATTCAACAGACAAAACAGATTTTCTTTTTTAAAAGACAAGCATGAAGCAACAAAGTTTGAAGGACGTCCAACATTTATGCTGTGTGCCCACTTAATATCACCAGGGCCTTTCCACTGGAGCAAAGGGTTTCTTAATAAAGGGTCTCATTGGCCAATTGGAGCAAATCATGTCCACACCGATATTTTGCTTCTGGCAATACCTTAAACCCACAGTTAGGCAGGTGTAGAGATTGCAGTGGCCTTGAAACTGTAGCATGGTTTATACATGGTATGCACATCTTTGAGGATTTGGAGAAATCTACAAGGGATCTAATGCTTTTCCACCTATTGACATTTACAAAGCAGTTTAAATCATGCATGAGCGGCCTCAGGCTCATGTAGTTCACAAAACGTAACTCTGTGCTCCCAGGGAATTTAAGCTGACCAATGCTCTTTATTAGAACCGACAGTGAAAGACAGCTATTGCAAAATCTGTACTAGAAATGAAGTACAGAGATGACAGTCTTAATGCCAGTGGATATATTATGTAGATTTCTTGACTCCAGTCTTGCTCGTTAAATAAGTTTCATGCTCACCCCTCTCCCCCCCCTTAGGACATATCCTCCCTGGCTTTGTCAAGGGAGCTGTTCCCTAAATTCCTTGATCAATCATCTGCTTTTCAGGACTTTAGACATGCTGAGTTAGCTCTGTAGATGAGGCAGTGATGCTTAAACAGTGGGAAACGGTTAAATCTTTCACCTAACAGCACAGTGGTGCCGTGCATGATAAAGATTAATACTTTAAAAACTTAATGGATATTTTGTCAATAGAAATATAAAAGATACTTTATAAAGAATCCATTTCCGACTGGTCAATTGCAAGTCAACCTGCAGCAGTGAAGCCCAAGTCAACATCAAATATAATCCTTTTTAAAAAATGATACATATATACAAAAATGGGGGGCAAATTTTGAGGTACTTTCTCAAGTTATGTTCAATTCCTACTCAACTAAAACTCAAGTTACACTGATCTACACTAACTGAGAATCTGCCCCCTAATGAAGCCAGTAGGAACTTTGCCTCAGTAAAGACTGAGGAAAAGACTATGTACCATTTAACTCCCATTTGCAATCTACAGCAGATGCATGCATGCTTGCTTCCTATGGCTGGTGTGTGGGAGGTTTTTACTCAAACAGCTAGGTTATCCAGCCCTTTTACTGGTGAACACTTATTCACACACACATAGCCCTGGTCTACACTACAAGTTTAGGTCAAATTTAGCAGCGTTAGATCGATTAAACCCTGCACCCGTCCACATGACAAAGCCATTTTTGTCAACTTAAAGGGCTCTTAAAATTGATTTATGTACTCCTCCCCGACGAGGGGATTAGTGCTGAAATAGACATCGAATTTGGGGTAGTGTGGACGCAATTCGACGGTATTGGCCTCCAGGAGCTATCCCAGAGTGCTCCATTGTGACCGCTCTGGACAGCGCTTTCAACTCAGATGCACTAGCCAGGTACACAGGAAAAGCCTCGGGAACTTTTGAATTTCATTTCCTGTTTGGCCAGCATGGCGAGCTCATCAGCAGAGGTGACCATGGGGTCCCAGAATCACAAAAGAGCTCCAGTGTGGACTAAATGGGAGGTATCAGATCTGATCGCAGTATGGGGAGACGAATCCGTGCTATAAGAACTCCGTTCCAAAAGACAAAATGCCAATATATTTGCCAAAACTCCAAGGGCATGATGGACAGAGGCTACAACAGGGACCCACTGCAGTGCCACGTAAAAATTAAGGCGCTCAGGCAAGCCGATCAAAAAACTATAGAGGCAAACGGCCACTCTGGGTCAGAGCCCCGGACATGCTGCTTCTATGATGAGCTGCATGCAATTCTAGGGAGCGCCCTGGCATAAATATAAAGGGAAGACTAACCACCTTTAAATCCCTCCTGGCCAGAGGAAAAAACCTTTTCACCTGTAAAGGGTTAAGAAGCTAAAGATAACCTCGCTGGCACCTGACCAAAATGACCAATGAGGAGACAAGATACTTTCAAAGCTGGAGGGGGGGGGAAAACAAAGGGTTCTCTCTGTCTGTGTGATGCTTTTGCCGCGACCAGAGCAGGAATGCAGGTCAGAACTCCTGTAAAGGGCTAATAAGCAATCTAGTTAGATATGCGTTAGATTCTGTTTTGTTTAAATGGCTGATAAAATAAGTTGTGCTGAATGGAATGTATATTCCAGTTTTTGTGTCTTTTTGTAACTTAAGGTTTTGCCTAGAGGGATTCTCTATGTTTTGAATCTGATTACCCTGTAAGGTATTTACCATCCTGATTTTACAGAGGTGATTCTTTTACTTTTTCTTCAGTTAAAATTCTTCTTTTAAGAATATGATTGCTTTTTCATTGTTCTTAAGATCCAAGGGTTTGGGTCTGTGTTCACCAATGCAAATTGGTGAGGATTTTTATCAAGCCTTCCCCCGGAAAGGGGATGTAGGGTTTGGGAGGATTTTGAGGGGAAAGACGTTTCCAAGCGGGCTCTTTCCCTGTTATATATTTGTTAGATGCTTGGTGGCGGCAGCAATAAAGTCCAGGGGCAAAAGGTAAAATAGTTTGTACCTTGGAGAAATTTGAACCTAAGCTGGTAAAAATAAGCTTAGGGGGTTTTTCATGCAGGTCCCCACATCTGTACCCTAGAGTTCAGAGTGGGGAAGGAACCTTGACAACCCCTCCTACTAGCCCACCCCTGTCCGTGGACACCTGCAACAGGCATGAGGATTTTGGGGACGAGGAAGATGAGGAGGAGGAGAATAGTGCACAGCAGGCAAGTGGAGAAACCATTCTCCCCAACAGCCAGGAATTGTTTATCACCCTGGAGCTAATACCCTCCCAAGGCGGGCTCATGCACCATGAAGCCGGAGAAGGCCCCTCTTGTGAGTGTACCTTTGTAAATATAATACATGGTTTAAAAGCAAGTGTGTTTAATGATTAATTTGTAAAATGTTCTCTGAGCTCATACAGTCCTCCCGCACTGAAAGAGCTCAGCAGAATGCGTGGAGACAGACAATTGCAGAGTCCAGGAAAGCAGAAAATGAACGTGAGGAGAGGTGGGGGGAGCAAGATGATAGGTGGCTGCAGCGTCCTGAGAGGAGGCAGGAGGCAATGCTGAGGCTACTGGGGGATCAAATTGATATGCTCTGGCCTCTGGTGGAGCTGCAGGAAATTCAGCAGGAGCACAGACCGCTGCCGCAGCCCCTGTGTAACCGCCCGCCCTCCTCCCCAAGTTCCATAGCCTCTTCACCCAGATGCCTAAGTACGTGAGGTGGGGGCACTCTGGGCACCCCACCACTCCTCCCCCAGAGGACTGCCCAAGCAACAGAAGGCTGGCATTCAATAACTTTGAAGTGCAGTTGTGGCCTTGTCCTTCCCTTCTCCCCTCATCTACCACCCCACCCTGTGCTTCCCTCCTTCCCCACCCTCCTGGGCTACCTTGGCAGTTATCCCCCTATTTGTGTGATGAATTAATAAAGAATGCATGATTTTGAAACAACAATGACTTTATTGCCTCTGAAAGCGGTGATCGAAGGGGGGAGGGCGGTTGGCTTACAGGGAAGTAGAGTAAACCAAGGGGGTGTGTTTTCATCAAAGAGAAACAAACAGACATGTCACACTGTAGCCTGGCTAGTCATGAAACTGGTTTTCAAAGCTTCTCTGATGCACAGCACGTCCTGCTGTGCTCTTCCAATTGCCCTGGTGTCTGGCTGTGCGTAATCAGTGGCCAGGCGATTTGCCTCAACCTCCCACCCTGCCATAAACGTCTCCCTCTTCCTCTCACAGATATTGTGGAGCACACAGCAAGCAGCAATAACAATGGGAATATTGGTTTTGCTGAGGTCTAAATGACTCAGTAAACTGCGCCAGTGTGCTTTTAAACATCCAAATGCACATTCTACCACCATTCTGCACGTGCTCAGCCTATAGTTGAACAGCTCCTGACTACTGTCCAGGATGCCTGTGTATGGCTTCATGAGCCACGGCATTAAGGGATAGGCTGCATCCCCAAGGATAACTATAGGCATTTCAACATCCCCAACCGTTACTTTCTGGTCTGGGAAGTAAGTCCCTTCCTGCAGCTGTTCAAACAGATCAGAGTTCCTGAAGATGCGAGCATCATGTACCTTTCCCGGCCATCCCACATTGATGTCAGTGAAACGTCCCTTGTGATCCACCAGTGCTTGCAGCACCATTGAAAAGTACCCCTTGCAGTTTAGGTACTGACTGCCAAGGTGGTCCGGTCCCAAGATAGGGATATGCATTCCATCTACCGCCCCACCACAGTTAGGGAATCCCATTGTAGCATTGCCATCCACTATGACCTGCACATTTCCCAGAGTCAGTACCCTTGATATCAGCAGCTCAGTAATTGCGTTGGTTACTTGGATCACAGCAGCCCCCACAGTAGATTTGCCCACTCCAAACTTATTCCCAACTGACCAGTAGCTGTCTGGCATTGCAAGCTTCCAAGGGCTATTGCCACTCGCTTCTGAACTGTGAGGGCTGCTCTCATCTTGGTATTCTTGTGCTTCAGGGCAGTGGAAACCAAGTCACAATCTTATTTAATCTTTTTATTACTGACCTCGGCACAAAAAGTGGGAGTGCACTAATAAAGTTTGCGGGTGATACAAAGATGGGAGGTATTGACAATTTAGAGACGGACCGGGATATCATACAGGAGGATCTGGATGACCTTGTAAACTGGAGTAATAGTAATAGGATGAAATTTAATAGTGAAAAGTGTAAGGTTATGCATTTAGGGATTAATAACAAGAATTTTAGTTATAAGCTGGGGACGCATCAATTAGAAGTAACGGAGGAGGAGGAGGACCTTGGAGTATTGGTTGATCATAGGATGACTATGAGCCGGCAATGTGATATGGCCGTGAAAAAAGCTAATGCGGTCTTGGGATGCATCAGGAGAGGTATTTCCAGTAGAGATAAAGAGGTGTTAGTACCGTTATACAAGGCACTGGTGAGACCTCATCTGGAACACTGTGTGCAGTTCTGGTCTCCCATGTTTAAGAAGGATGAATTCAAACTGGAACAGGTACAGAGAAGGGCTACTAGGATGATCCGAGGAATGGAAAACTTGTCTTATGAAAGGAGACTCAAGGAGCTTGGCTTGTTTAGCCTAACTACAAGAAGGTTGAGAGGAGATATGATTGCTCTCTATAAATATATCAGAGGGATAAATACTAATGAGGGAGAGGAATTATTTAAGCTCAGTACCAATGTGGACACAAGAACAAATGGATATAAACTGGTCATTTGGAAGTTTAGACTTGAAATTAGACAAAGGTTTCTAACATCAGAGGAGTGAAGTTTTGGAATAGCCTTCCAAGGGAAGCAGTGGAGGCAAAAGATCTATCTGGCTTTAAGATTAAACTCGATAAGTTTATGGAGGAGATGGTATGATGGGATAACATGATTTTGGTAATTAATTGATCTTTAAATATTCATGGTAAACAGGCCCAATGGCCTGTGATGGGATGTTAGATGGGGTGGGATCTGAGTTACCCGGGAAAGAATTTTCTGTAGTATCTGGCTGGTGAATCTTGCCCATATGCTCAGGGTTTAGCTGATCGCCATATTTGGGGTCGGGAAGGAATTTTCCTCCAGGGCAGATTGGAAGAGGCCCTGGAGGTTTTTTGCCTTCCTCTGTAGCATGGGGCATGGGTCACTTGCTGGAGGATTCTCTGCTCCTTGAAGTCTTAAAACCATGATTTGAGGACTTCAATAGCTCAGACATAGGTGAGAGGTTTTTCGCAGGAGTGGGTGGGTGAGATTCTGTGGCCTGCGTTGTGCAGGAGGTCGGACTAGATGATCGTAATGGTCCCTCCTGACCTTAGTATCTAAGGATCGTCCCAGACCTGCAACATTGTGCAGTCCCACCAGTCTGTGCTTGTTTCCTGGGCCCAGAATCGGCATTCCACAGCATGAGCCTGCCCCATTGCCACCAGGATGTCCAAATTGCCGGGGCCTGTGCTCTGAGAGAAGTCTGTGTCCATGTCCTCATCACTCTTGTCACCGCGCTGCCGTCGCCTCCTCGCCTGCTTTTGCAGGTTCTGGTTCTGCACATACTGCAGGATAATGCGCGAGGTGTTTACAATGCCCATAACTGCCGCGGTGATCTGAGCAGGCTCCATGCTTGCTGTGGTATGGCATCTGCAGTAGAGCAGGGGAGCGGAGTTGCAGCGGAAGCGGTGGCTAAAGACGGATGCCACGAGAATAGATATTTATAGAGAATGACGAGAGGACCCGCGAGGTGGATTCATGAGAGCAGAGTTGCAGCGGAAGTGGTGGAGGACGACGGTTAGCACCACGCACATTTCCCGAGGAAGAACACATGTACCCGGGAGCCCATGACAGACAACATGGAGAAATTCGCTATTGAGACAATAGCAGCAGAGCAGAGTTGCAGTGGAAGCGGTGGATGATGACAGTTAGCAGTCCTACTGCACCGTCTGATGACAGCAGCACCCAGGACACAACAGCAGTGGTGTGGGTGAGCTGAGCTGAGTGGGCTGCATGCTTGCCGGGGTACGGCGTCTGCATGGAAAAAAGGCGTGAAACAATTGTCTGCCATTGCTTTCACGGAGGGAGGGGCGACTGACGACATGTACCCAAAACCACCTGCGACAATGTTTTTGCCCCATCAGGCATTGGGAGCAGAATTCCAATGGGTGGCGGAGACCACGGGAACTGTGGGATAGCTACTTACAGTGCACCGCTCCCTAAGTCGATGCCAGCCACGGTAGTGAGGATGCATTCCGCCAACTTAATGCGCTTAGTGTGGACATACGCAATTGACTGTATAAAATTGATTTCTAAAAACCGACTTCTATAATAGCAACCTAGTTTCCTAGTGTAGACATACACATAGTTACATTGACTTAACACAGGGATTAAAAGGGAATTAAGTGGTGCAAAGGCCTTGTGCAGTCAGTGGCAGATTAATGCACGGGCCCACAGGGCCCATGCCCAGGGGCCACGGCCAATTTGGAGGCCCCCGCAGGAGCACCGGAACCTGTGTAGAAGTAGGAGGGCCACTGGTGCTGGAACTGTGGCCCTGCCTCCTGCTCCTCCTCTACACCCTGAGGCCCTGCCGCCGCGCCAGGCTGGAAACCAGAGCCGGGCCACCATAAGAGCCTCCCAGGGAGCCCGGGCCACTGTGGGGAACCCTGGACCCTCCAACTGCCCTGGTCCCCACCTCTGTCTGCAGTCTCTCTGCAGAGGGGTGAAATCTCCTCCATTAATTAACTCTCAGACACATACTTCCAATACACCCATGTGTGTACATACTCACCAATGTAAAGGGTGTGCTATCTAGCTGTCTAAGTAAAGGCGACAGAAGGATTCATTCCTGTGTTTTTTTATATTTACACATGTGCTTAAAACACTGACACTACATCATGAACATTCAATAGTGATTCTTTTTTGCAAATACAGGAATAAAAATATCTTTAAAAGTTGTTTTTAAAATCTTGAACAATAAATAAATATATTTTCAAAGTTAAACAGAAAGAAACGGAACCATCTCTCTCTGAATTATCAAAGGAAATCTGCCATAACAGCTAGGTTCCAAGCTTGGTTACATCAATCTAGAGGCAAAGTTACTCTAGTTACACTGGAAGATTGCAAAGAGAATTGACTCTAGGTCTACAGAAGTATGCAGGGGGTAGAGGTGACAGGGGAACCATTGCACAGTTTACAGACAATCTGCTTGACTAATGAAGATCATTGCCTAGCAGTCTACGTTGCCAGCATCACAGAGTTGCCATCAGCAACTTGGAGTCATTGACACTGCTAATGCAAGCAAGGAAGCAGAAACTGATGTACACTAACTAGTAATCAGAGGACGGCTATTTCCTGCATAGTACTGCTAAGGTTTTTCTGGAGCACTCTAACTTCAAAAAGCAGATTAAACGCTTTTCCTAAATGCACTGTACAAGAATAAACTCCCCATAATCTCAGGTGGATTTGATGGATTCGGTTTACAATCCTGTTTTCCTTATTGATCACAAGACGCGGGACAACCATAAAGTGTTTAATCAATAGAGGCTTTTGGAGAGTCCCGTGTTCAAATCCAACTCTACATCTCCAGGAATTAGAGTCAGATCCCAAGAAGATATGGACATAGCATATGAATTTAGGGCATGATCCAATGCTTATGGAAATCAATGGAAAGAGTCTCGTTGACTTCAGCGGGTGCAAGACCGGGACCTTAAATAGAATGGAAAACTCAAATTCTTGGGTGAGGAAAGTTTAGCCTGTGCATGTCTGCAGATGCTTTACTGCACCCGTTGCTAGGCTTTGCTAAAATACCTTTGCCATGGATACTGCAGCTCTCTGATTGAAGAGTGATCCCATCAAGTCAGACTCAAGGCTGAATGGGCTACTCAGGCACTGGTTACAGCAATAGTTAATAACATTTTACAAATCACAGGATAATCTAATCAGCAATAGTAATTCTTTAGCCATATTAATGAGGCTTGCACTCACACATATACTTGAGTTTTCAAATTTTGTATCATGTTTGTTCAACATACAAATAAATATAGATGATATATAAACATGCATGCTATATAGAGAGATATATCAATATATAGTTTTGAATCTTCCATAGGTTTTCATAAATTAAAAATAATTGCTTCAGCAAAGCTAGTAAATATCAATTTGCATCAAAGAAGAATTGATATATCAAAGCAACTGAATGTTTATTTTATATAGGCAAGGCCAGATGAAAAAAAGACAGGCTAGTCTAATAACTGAATATGGATGGTTTTGTCATATTCGTAAGTGAACTTGTGAGGCTGGCAATGGAATAAGACGAGATAGTGTGACAACCCATAATCCACTGAATAAACTTCTGTAATTGCCTTATGTTGTTCATAAACATCTTGTACTTCAAAATCTTAATGTTGAACAAGTTATATGGTGTTAAACACTGACAAGAGAGGACATAATATGAGGGGGTAAAAAAAGAAAATCCAGTTGTGATCTTTAACCAAATCACAAAAGACATTAAGCTAACGAACCTAAAGTTTCTCATTGGTTTGCATATTATCCCTTACTCTGCGTTAAGATCCAAACAAAACCTAAAAACAGAATATTTTGCAAAATTACAAGAAAAAATGTCTTAAATCAGCAAAAATAAAAAAAAATTCTATAAGCAGCTTTATAGAACACATAATAGTTAAACTTTGTGAAAACATAGCATGATACAAAATAAGCCAAGATCATTTATCTTAAATAGTCTGCAATTACATTTTTAAGGAAAGAACACCTGCATTACTGAGGGAATATACATATGCAGTACTTTTTCCTTCTATAATTATGAGAGTAAATTGTGTTTCACATTTCTTCCATTTCTAGGTCTTTGAGTTTACATGGGGTGCAAATCACACTGAGATGGACTTTGTAAAGAGACAGGCACTGGATGTGTCTGAAGACTAACATTTCTCTTAAACTACTGTCTAGAAAATCAATAGAGACAATGTAAACTTCAGTATACTGTCAATCCATTTCAGGGACAGCTCTCTTTAGGAGAGGACATGGCCATTCCTGCTCAACATAAGGATTAAAAAAAAAAATAAAAAAAATGGATGAATTGAGCTAAACAGAATGAAACAAAACTATTCCATGTCTCAACCAGAAACAATTTCAGCAATATGGCAGATTCTAACCTACACAACGGACCCTTAGCACTGCCAGAAAGTTGCAAATGTACCCTAAATGGGCAGCTATAGATTCCCCTTGCACAGGGAAATCCCTATGTGGCATAAAGTTGACACATCTGGTTCAAAGCACCCTGGTGCAGAGAACAAGTAAGGGATGCTCTGGATCTGTGTGTGCTCCAGTAATCCTCAATTGATGGAATCATCCCTGTAGTTCCAGAGACTGGGAGAACACACAGATAGCTTCACCACTTCCGGGTTCCTGAATTCTCAGGTTCTGTGTCAAGTGGAGGACAGGTAATCTAGGCCATTTTCTGAGGCTGGATTTATTAGGCTACAAATGCTGCAAAACATTTTATGCTTATCCTATTATGAAAATAGAAACAATTCCCTCATTCCACCCTCCTTCGTTCAAGCATTTAAAACGATGGTTTCCATCGGATGGCTGTCCTGTGGCCTGGTTTTGGTGATCTGAGGGCAGTTCTTAGTGGAAAAGAGTCCATGTTAGAAAAATGACCGCTGCTAACTGGCATCCTTGTATAGCAGTTTTAACAGAGAGGACAAACAGGGAATGGGCATGGAGAATCTCTCTTCCCAGTCCTAAAGGTGGTTTTGCCCTAGTCAGGGCAAAGGAATATTGGTGGTGCAGTGCCTGGGAAGTTTGCACAGTCACCATCAATGCTACTCCTGTTCTGTGGAAGTGGAGTTCCCTTCCTCAGGGGTGTTAATTTAAAACACTGTTAAAATTATTTAATAACATTTTTTTCTTTCTTCATTTGATGGCTATAATTATTGTAGTCACTAGAATAACATGTCCATTCCTGGACTGCTTTCAAATTCAAATACTTCGTATTGCCAGATGGTACGAATGATTGCTACAGATAAACTCTGGATCTGTTCCATTATTAATTGATTGACAGAAGCCTGGACATGGCCACAGCAGATCTCTCGCTCCATAATGTATGTTAAAATATGAAAACTAACCAGAAAAAAACCCTAGTTCCTCAGTATTTGGTAGAATTCAAAGCTAAACATGCAGAAGCAAAACTGTTTATTACACTCTTAAGGTCATACACCATCCTTTGTCCATTTGTACACTGAGGTTAGTGGGAGTGCCAGGCAAACTATGAGGGTAAACTATGACCCTTGTCTGTTATACAAGGTGATTAGGAAACACAAAACAATAGATGAAAAATGGGGATCCAGAAGACCCGATTTTCGTAAGGGATGAAGTCATTTAACCAAGTCCCATTTCAGGTGCTCATAATTCAGGTCATGTTTTAATCCTTAGTCTTCTGCTTAAGACACAAGTGGAAACTTTTCTAATGATCACTTAAACGTGAGTGCTCCAGAGCAGGTATCTGCGCTCCCTTGGAGTGGCCGGGTCCCGAGGAAGTTCTGTCAAGTTGATAAGGAACAATGCCTTAAAACTAGAGATACAAGTGACCCATTAGAAAACAGAGCTCCAAACAGCAGGTCCCCACCACAGCACCCTTAGCTGAACCGAAGCTGAAAAAGTGACAATAGTTCGATGAAACTTCACAGTTTTGAACCTGCTGCTATCACCGCCACACATACACAGACAAAAAGACATACCAGCTACTTCACCAGGGTGAGGACAAAGCAGCTGGTTCACAGAACACAGCAGCATTACACAATGGTTTAGGAAAGGAAGCAAATAATACTACAGCAACAATTTTAGGAAGGCAGAATATAATTATCTGAGATGAAATTTGACCAGGAGATCAAGGCTAACACCTCTGCTCTTCCAAAGGAGTGGCATGGGATATGTAATGACCATGAATGTCAAGGATGCTCAAAATCTCAGGCCGAGTGTCTACGGTTTCAGATCTTTTATGTTGAGCCCCGAGGCACTGATTCTTGTCTGTATAGTATAAATACATCTTGCTAAAATAATAACCCTTGGTTTGTGAGAGGAGTTATGTTTCCTTATGGTTTATATTTTACTTGTGACACAGCTCAGTGCTACCTTCTGGTGTGTTTTTGAACTTTACTCCCTTAGTTATATTGATTACCATCTCTCCTCTGGCTGGTATACGTGACACAAACACAAAGGTGATATCTACAGTCAACATCAGATCTGACTGTTCCCGACAACTCTTGTGATACAGCAACCTCAGGGACTTGAGGACACATCTGTGAGTAGATGTTGTAGTTGCCATCTGCACGAATTGCATTATTTAACTGCATTGGCACTGATTAACATTTGCTGTAACCTATGGTAATGGGCTCTGGGGGCTTTCCATGTCTGCTACACAGTGGCAGCTGATGTCTCCTGTTCCATCCTTAAAACAGGATGCTTTAATTTTTAATGGAGCACATGTTCGATTGGCTATACAAACAGGCTAATCTGCAAAGCATGTGCTCAATAACAAGCCGAGCTATGCAGCCAGAATAACAACACTGCTCTGCCACACAGGAGACACAACGGGTTTCCTGTTCTGTGCCACCATCGCTCAGCACTGATGGTCAAGAAGAATGACTGTGCACGTTCCCTATTTCCAACCTTGGCCCCTGGGTATTAGCAACCTTCCTATCTGCTAGTGCTGCCAACTCATTTCTCCTTTGGGAAAGTGAACTGGAGAGGTGAGAAAAGTTCATGTGCCTGACCCAGCATTCACTACAGTGCAGCAGAAGAATTCAGAGGCAAAAATAAAGGCATGTCTACGCTTACAGAACTCCAGTGCTTGTGGTGAAGATGCACTATACTGACTTAGGCCGACTTAAGTGGGAAAGCTTTGTTGGTGCCGCTTATTGAAAAGACAGATAAGCTGGTGTGCATTTAAATTGACAGTGGAGAACTGGATGTCTACAAATTGCTCAGAACAATACACCAGGTTGACCACTGCCTGAATCGGAACTAGGGTACTTCATGTATATTTTCCCTTAGGGTCTGTCTAGCAAAATGTGAGCATCACGGTATCGTGTTATAAAACCATAGCCCCCTGCTTGTATTACATTGTTAGGTCTTGCTTATGTAGCCACATTTTAATTGTGTTCCCAAACAGTGCAGCAGCCCTGTAAACATCAACATTTTCATATGTTTATGACACAATCAGGGGACTATCATATAACAACGCTCTCTCCTGACATAGTAGTTTTGGGCCTTTATTGAATTCATGGAGCCAAGCAGATAACAAAGATAACTAGCATAACAGAAACTTGCTGACGAAAAGGGGATAAATAAAGCTCGTCAATGGGTTCACATATGTTTGCCAGTGCCTTCGACACACAGTGCTGGAAATCTCAGAATTCTCAGTCTCAGTCTTCTTTGATACACTTTCATTTCAGCTTTTCATTTTCCAGCTGCAAGGATTTTGATTTCACAGATATCTTTATTTGGTTTTTGTTTATTGTCTGATAAAATACACATTTTTCTCAGGTCGGTAATTCTTTCTATTCCTTTGTATCTCTTGTTACCATTGGCCTGATCCACTCTGAATATCCAAACACATAACAGGTATGAGCTGATTAAACAATTAATGGACTGCTATTCTGGGGCAGCCTACTCCTGCACTAAGCCTATATTCGTTACTATTATTGGAGCATAAAACATGCCTTGACCTTTTGAAAAGCCCATCTTACTTTCATTTTCTGTGTGTTCTTCTGTGATGAATTGTGACTTTGAGAAAGGTGTTAAAATTAATATGCCTTTGAGCAGATGCAAGAAAGTTACTGCAAGGTTGAGAGGACTCTCATGCTGAGGAGTTACATGAAGCACAGAAACCGTCCAATTATTTCATGGAATGGATTGGGCAAGCATATCTAGTGGGTTAACGAGCTTCTTACTGAGACTATATATATTTATGACCTGATTTCCAGAGGTGCTCAGGCACTGACCCCCCCACCACAGGTGGCCAAGCCAGGTTTCAACCCAAAACCTTCAGCTCTGCAGTACAGACTTCTACAAGTTGAGACAAAGGAATAACCCCATCAGTCTGTAGCATTAGTAGGCTGTTATCCTCTAGTGGTCGTAGAACACATAGGACACATGCATTGCTAGTGACTTTACTGGGAGCTGTGGCATTTTTGAAAATCAGGCCATTTTTTTAAAACTATGCACTTTTTGGTGTGCAGATATATTGTGCACTAGGGCCATGATCTAAAGACCACTGACAGTTCTAGATGAAGTTCTGAGGGAAGTCCACTGCAGAGCACACGTTGCAATGATCTAATCTAGAGACAACAAAGGCATGGATCAATACACTGAGGTCCATGTGCAAGAGAAAACATCAAACCCCTCTTGACCAGCAACTGCTGATGCTGGTTATGCCAGAAGCAACTGCGGTTCTAACCAGCCCCCTAAAATGCATACCTTATGAACATTCAAAGAGGCAAATATAATTTCTTACATCCTCTCTGGCTGTTTCCCCTAGTGGTATCTCCTTCATCTTGTTTGAAGTCAATCTCAGTAAGCTAGCAGACCTCCAAGCCCCAATCTCAAGCAGACTCTGTGAAGATGCCAAAAAACCAAAACCAAAACAAAAAATAAAAAAATCCCACATACCATCCAGGTCTGACTACTATGTCTGTGCATCTGCAACTGAGAATAGTAAACTCATACCACTTGTAACTCAGAAAGGGCTTAGCCTACCCTACAGAAAACAAAAACCTGCTACATTAATGCACCAGGGTGTCCTTGCCATCAAGTTCTTTAATTAGTTTATCTGGAGGGGGGAAAAACCCTATACCGATCAAATTAAATATTAATCACATATAAACTGCTGATCCTAATCAGCTGGGGTTCAAGCATGCAAAATGGAGGGATCACAGTGTGATTTCTTTTCCCAAGGAGCTTCCCCCTGTTCTCTTTCCATTGCCAAATTAGCAAATTCATAGAAAAAACAAAGCCTGAATATTCCAAGTACAATGTTAACAACACACCAGAAGTTTTTTTCACACTGAAATATTGAATTGAAAATTCAGTTCCTTTAAATCTTTCTAAATCCTTGTCTCTGATTGGGTTCATTAATAAACATGCTAGTTTTGTTACAGGGAGTGACATATGGCATAATCCGCTAACAGGAAGAAGTATTTTGCATTTTATTGTAGAAAACAAACATGCAAACAGGTTCTCACAGATGGCTTTCTTAGCTTCTGGGAGGAAAAAAAAAGCTTAATAATGCTTGAAAACAAGTTTTGCCTCCTCCTTAAAATAAGTAAATAAATAAAGGATTTCTACTGGAACTGCTTTTCAATTAAAGTAAGTTCTGCTCTAGGGTTTCTACTATATTAAAATTTGCTTTATTCTGTTATTTTTTAAACTACACATAAAATAAAAAAATATTAAATTGCCAAGATCAGAGTATATAGATCCTTGATTAGCTCCTAATGAAACCAGTGGCAAAATTTTCATTGACTTCAATGAGGACAGGGCTGCGAGGTAGGTATTGTAACAAAGCTGCTAGGTCATTATTGGGCATTATGTTACCCCCTGCTTACCAATCAGCTAGCAGTGGACTCTGTAACACTAGCACAGGAAAGAGAAATACGCCAGAGGGGAACAGGCTCAGGAGGGAGTCAGAAGCTGCAGGAGAGTAGGAGCAGCAGATAGCTTGATGAGGAGGGAAGGCTGTGTAGCAGGCTGGGCTGAGCCACACACTGTAATGGGCTGCAGGGAGGGGACCAGCACTCAGCAGTAGCAGGAGGACTCAGCTGGGAGACAGAGTGAAGGGGTCACAGCAAGGCTTGTTAGACTTAGACTTAGGCTTGTTAGAACTATAGGGTTTCTCCTTTTTTGTTGTTATAACAGTAAAAGCCAGAGTGCTGGAGTGGTAGCTTCATTTATTTATGAATGTCTAATGTCATAATCTTCCTTCATGCCTGAAGTGGGCAAATGTTCTTTGAAAGCCGCAGATGGCTTATAACCCATAGATCCTAGTGTTTGGAACACTTGTCTCTGAGCTCAAAGTTGGGGCACTTTTGTCTTTTAGTAATTCTTCCTCAGTGGCCTCTGCAAACAAGGGGAAGTCTACATTTCCCCCTATATAAAGTAACACGTGCAGGACCCTGCCAGCACCTTCTCAGCTCTGACCACTCTATCCAGCTGTGTGTATCCATGCTAGCCATCTCCTCTTGGTGCCTGCCTATGACACCTACACCCCAGTGGCTTTGGTGTATGCAGCTTTATCTATCTGTGAAACTGCATGGCTTCTGCTGGGGGAGGACCTATATGATGACTTAGAGGGAGGATAAACAATGAGAGATGATATAGTAACTACTATAGCATCATACTGTGTAGTTCAGGGGTATATGTGAGTGACCTGATTGACTGGGGCCCATAATACATTCATCCCACCACTACCACAAAGGCAATGTTTAAAACCTTGCTCAAAGCAATACAAACATCAAAGCCCTTTTGGCCAAACTGACACATGTTTAAGGTGTCTGCTCCTTTAGTGGAGTTAAAAGGTTTCACTGGCTCCATCCATTTATGGATGTAAAGACTCCGCAGCCCTGTGGATTCGGTGATTCTGGAATAAGGAGTATAATCCGCTATCTTCCATTTGCATTAATAAGACCTGCATTAAGGGAAAAGGAAAACATACCCCTAACAATGAAGGCAGTGCACTCCCCATACCCCAGAGAATTCTAGGCCATGTCAGGGTGCTTTCAATGTGGGAGGGGCCCCAAGGAAGAGCAGGATTCCTCAAGGGGGAGAGATCAGGCTATTGGTTCTATCATTCCATTCGGGCTGCTACAGGGTAAGACCGAAGTATGAGCTGTCTCCCTCCCTTCACAACTGGAAGGGATGATCAGGTCAGCCTGAGCTGCACATCTCTGGAAAGCCACTGTGCCAAAATTCAAGGCTTCCCTCAGTTCTTTGCATTGCTTGAGATTAAAGCTTGCCCTGGCTGCACTGCAAAACCAAGCAGACTAGTTCATATATCCCTTTTGCACAAAGGATCTGAGCTGACTGTATTTAATCAGCTCCAAATTTACCTTACTGATCACCTTTTCCATTTGATCACGACTGCAGTCTTTTGGAAATAATTCCCTTTGGTTAAAATTAACAATGACAGGCTGTGTTTTTACATACAGTTGAAATGTGTAAAAATCTGAGGGAGAAAAAAAAATGTCATCCTTTTCCAGTGTTGATTTACGATATCTATGCAAACCCTATTAAAGTTAAACCATGCTTTTCAATGAAATGAGTATTTCCAACAAGCTGCTCTCCATTTTATTTAAAGATCCCGATGACTGATACAAACGGTGGTAATCAGCTCTATTACTAATATAGGATAGTGGGGCTAGGAGATATCATACTTAACCCATAAGTGAAAAATGGCCTATAAATCACAAGCACTTTATGAGGAAAGTATAATAAGACCCTCTCTTGTAGGCAGAAATCAAATACTAGCCTGCTGAAAGACATTATAGTCCCTTTGCTGAAATCTAAAGGTTAAATCTAAAGAGAAATTAATGTGGAAAAGGAAGTACATCAGGAGAAGTAGGCACAGGAGGAGGAGGTGAAGAGGGATGCAAATATCTATCTAAATAGGTAGGTAAATCTTATCTCTATAGATAAGATAAAGATGTGGCGAAAGCTGTTCTGGCTAGGAAGAAAAGCAATCTGCTCACATATCTATGGGCCTGATCTACGGCCTATTGAAGTCAACAGGATTCTTTCTATAGGTGCTGGATCAAGCGTTGGCACGCCTTTCATATCCCTGCTGGGCAAAGACAGCCAAAAATTCTCTGTGAATGTCATAGCTTTGAAGGCCATTAGACCATCTGGTATGACCTCCTGTAAATCACAGGCCTTAAAAGGAGCCTTTGAAGAATGCGAACACAGATCAAGTAATGTTCATTTCACACCTTGTCCGAAAATGTCCAGGGTAGGACTCAAATTGGGGGCTGCAAGGGGGTTGCTTGGGTTCAGATCACTTTGAGTCACCGAGTTTTGTATTTGTAAACAAATTTGCTTTGACTCTATTAATTTCCACTAATGTTCTAAGGTGAAATACACCCCTGTGCAGGAAGCCAGCACTAGACTGATGTACTACTTGAGTGAGACTTAAATGATGCATAGACCTGATGCTGGATGCAAGGGAGGGGGGAAGGTAAATTTACCCAACAGTGAATTTTAAGAAATATTGGGGAATATCCATAAAAAACAAAACACACAATTATGAGTATTTTCACCAACATCCAGTATAAGAATTACATTCATCCACTGAAAATGGCTGCGTTCAATCACAGCTTGGCAGCTTGGCAACACGGTTTGAATTTTGAATTTCAGACATCAAATACTCCCATGACTTGCTAATGCACAATCTACAACCTAAAAATTACTCACCAAAACTATTCGCCAAAGGATCATACTGTCTTTTGACCCTAGTAAGGAGAGGTAATGGCCACAGTGACCAGCCTCCACTTCGGTAGATACTTATTTAAAGATACATGTTAAAAACTAGTAATATTAGCATTTCCATTTTTGTTTCTTCCCTCTAATTATTTACTGCTATTTTTGTCCGTTTACTTATTGTGAAGGTGTGTGGTGCTGGGTGTGTGTGTGTGTGTGTCTATTGGGGTTTTGGGGTTTTGTTCAGACGGGGCAGAAGGAGGGAGGTTAAACACATAAGGCTCAGTTCTGTGGTGCTCTTTGCTGTGTCCTCCAGCAGTGGGGGGTGTAAAACAATGCCACCCAAACATAATGCACAGAGTTTTGCACAGGTGCAAATGAACACACACAGCACAAGTCAGTGGAGAATCAGGCCCAATGTCTCTCTTGCGCTTCTCTCTCTCTCTATTTTAAGGTAAAATAATTCATTCCACTTTTACCAGAGGAAACACTTTCGTTTTTTTGTTTTTGTTTTTTTTTGTTTAAACGTGTAAGGTTCATGTCACTTTAAAAGACTGTTTTATCCCTTTAAGTTCTCAGGGTGCGCTGTAAGAACGCCACATGGATTCAAGGCTACTGCTGAAAAATGTGGAAAGCTTATTATTTCTGAGAGCCAATTAGAACCATGACTTTAGATAAATGTAGCAGTTTCCTGCAAAGATTATGCTGCACCACCACCTTTCAAAAAAACAAACAAAAAAAAAGAGTGTTGCCCGTGGAACACTGAACTTGTTTCCAAAATAACAGGTCCCTAACAGTATTTAATAGGGCTTTTTTTTCGTCTATTGGAAATTGATTGCAAACAAACCCTTTCCTGCTCCTATTTCAAACAAATTTCTGTCCAATTATTTTCTGTTTTAGCATACAGTTAAACGGACTATTCTGCCCTGTCCCTGACTGAGCCGAGGCGTGATTTCTTTTGATTATGCTTTTATGCCGCAAAACGTAGGACTCCTGAGACATAATGGACGACTCTGGGAGACTGGCAGCAATTATTTATTTATTTATTTTTTTTAAAGTGTGCCAATGCTTGTCGGCTTTCACTTCAGTGCCTGCTGTGCACGAATAAAAACACCCGAAGAGGCAGAGAGGGAAAGAAATAATCCAAAACAAAACAAGCATTGTCCACCATTTCTGGAGGAAGCGGGCACAGAAGTGGGTAGAATCCCATAGCCTCTATGTAGGGCATTCTCTAGCACTAGATGAAGCCTGATTTCCGTTTTCTCCTTTTTGTTCAGACTATTGGTCTTATTTATTTATTTCCCTTAATCCTGTTTTCATTTTCTTTACTGGGACCATGACAATTAGTAGGGAGGGGAAACCTTGGCAGATTTCCCACCCTGACCTTTAATCCAGCAAGCAATTTGTGGTTCAAAAGCTTCTTAAAATAAAACTCAATCTTTTCCTTTGTTTAATTTATAAACACATTTAGAAAATGAGTGGGAAGATGTGGAGGCTTCTCTTATTTCTCACTTCCTTATCATGGGAGCTGAATGCTTCCATTTTGCCTTTCATGGAGGGGAAAGCTTGGAAATTATTCACACAGTCTTGGCTGGCTCAGTATTGCCAAGAATAAAATTGCTGATTTCCTTGTAGATAAAGGCCTTCATCTTTGGCTGCAACTTAGAAATGTACAAGACACTCCCTTATCCTCCAACTCAAAGAAAGAAAGTAAAAAAAGTGCTGGGGGGGAGTGAGGAATCTGTTTCTATTTGTCTGGCTGTCTATAGCCCAGGGTGATAAACACTATTGCAGGGATAAGGATAAAAAAAAATAATGTTTCATTTTTGATATTTTGGTTTTACGAAGAGAGAAAAAATCCTTCTGTGGTAGCTGGTGAATCAGCCTACAGGGCCCTTCTCAGAGTCTTAGAGCAGGTTCTCAGAGGATGTGGTAGCTCCTAGCCCTTAATTACATATTATCTGATGTTTACAGGTGTTTCTTTTTGCCAGATCCAAGGAAGGAAATGGGTTGTAGCAATTACAGAAAAGGACTGGGAGTGCTGTTTCTCGCTCTGCTACTGATCTGCGATGTGATCTAGGCAATCTCAACATGACTCAGTTTTGACTTGTGACCAAATGCATCCTCTCCCAGGGTAAAATTCATAAGCGGGGGAGGTGCTTTGTTGTTAATATACCAACACATGCATTGCATTCGTAGCTGTTTGATAGTTAGAATTTAATGATTTTTTGACCTCCATCATATAGTTAGGATAGTTTAGGTGCAATTTGCACAGTAGGTCTCGAAACAAGCACAATTTTCCCCTCACCCATAGAAAACAGATTTTCATTAAAACTCCCATTGGTCATTTTGGGTGTGATTTACCCTCGTGCAGAGGGACCAGCACATGGCCTATGCACCAGTGGCTTCTATCTCCAGTTTGCACCAAGAAATATTTGCAACCTGGCAAAATAAAAAGGCCATTAGACTCATCAGTGACTCCAAGCCCCAGCCAAAGGGAAGTAAGTTCTTTCAGCTAAACTCTTCAGTGCCTTTTAACTTGATATTTCTTAATTAAAATAAAATTGAAAAAGGGGGGGGGGGGAATCCTGATTGAATCAGCCAAGGAGGGAATCTGTTATTGAGGTCTCAGGAGGAGTGTGTGCCCTTTTGGATTAAAACTCTACACTTTACACTCCAAAAGGCTATAAATGGGGTTTGGGTTTTAGAAAAGATTTCATATGATTTTGTAATTACCCAAGTTACTATTACCTGATTAACACAGGAATCCTAGTAGTCTGTTAAACTTTCAATTTTCTAGTTGTGGTTGTCTTGGGGCTCGACACCTGTCACCTGTTCACTTACAGGCATTTTAATTAACTTACATTATGTATGCCTTTTTTCTCTTGGAACTAGTGCCTGAGATTCATATTAAAAATAAAGTTAACAGCTACCTGATGGAGGGTCGTGGCCAAAATATTTGCACCATTCCTGCCATATCCATTTAGCAGGGCATGTTGCAGCCAAGGCTCATGTGTAATTGGACAGGGTCTGGATGGAATGAATTCACTACTGTGGCGACTTAGGGCCTGATTCTCAATCCTGCAAAAGTAGTCTTCAATGGGAGAGCGCACACTAAGAAGGACAATATGTGTTTGTGATGGTTTGCTGGATCAGGCCCAGAGTTGCCTTTACAATAATAATGGGCCTCACCTTGCAGCCTTAATTCATGCAAAAACCCTACTGATTTCAGTATGAGCTAATTTTGCTTGAATAGTGAAAACACTATTATTTTACTATAAAAAAACTCTGGAAAAAGGGGGAAAAGGCAAAATCTGCAGGTGACAGAATTTTCTTTAGGTGAGTAAAGCCTAGAGTCCATCTTGTCCATTCAGATTGCAAGGTTTTGCAGGCAGGGACTGTCTCTTACTATGTTTGTACAGCTTCTAGGGCAATAGAACCCAGACTTACTTGAGGCCTTCAGGTGAAACCTCTCTCTATGATTATTAATATGAACGAGGCCCTGATCTCAACTGGGGCTCCAGGCACCTCTAGAATACAAATAATAAATAATAAGAGACTGGGGAAGAAAATCCTTAACATGGGTCAATCCAGACCCATAACAGAGAGATTGGGTTCAGCTTCATTACACCAATTCTGCAGTCTCAGCTGTTTGTTTGAGAAAGAGAGAGAGACAGACTGGGTAGGCTGCAGCTCAACACCCTTGAGCCACACCAACAACTATGAAACTCTCTTTCATGTTAGACTTCCCACAATTAAAATAAAGGAGGGAGAGGGAAGACCTGTTTGCAACCTGTCAGTGAAAGAGAGAATTATCTGCACTGAGTCCATTCGAACAGGCCACCTTTTTGAGCACTGGAGAATAGTTCTGTTCATTCAAGTCATCCTTCAAAAACGGCTATTGCACTCATAGATGCATAGATATAACCAAAATAAAAACCTTGTCCTCATTTAATGGCAACACACAACCCCTAGATAAGAGGCCTCTGTTTTGTGGACAAAGTAAAATTAAAAACAAAACAAACAAAAACAAAACAGGAGATCAGATGAACTGATAATAATGGGTTTTCTAACCACTAATAATGATAATAATGAAAAACAATTAGAACATTGCTTTAAGACTGAAAGCCTTTTTGATAAGAGATTTTCATCTGCTCGCTGTTCCATTTTTCTGTCTTCTTTATCTCCACTGTACAAAGCAATCTTTTCTTTTCTTCTTCTGTACATTATCACCTATTGTAAGTTACTCAGTAGCGTAGAGCAGGTGGAGACCAGAACGTGTGTCAAATGTCACCATTCAGCAACTCCCAGGGCCTGTTTTCGCACTGCCATGCACCTTGTGTAGTCATTTATATTGGTGTGATGGCAAAATCCTATCAAATGCCGAATGGCACTATTTTTACATCCACTTTGCACAGGTGTCAAATTACTGCACAATGGAGAATCAAGCCCTGCGATTTTAATTCTTGTAGAATTAATTGCTGAAATGAGCTGCACTTCAGCACAGAAGAGAAGAAGGGTTTTTGTTGTTTTTGTTTTTTTTTTAAAGCATCGACTCCGTTCCTCTGGGTCTGGATCTAAGCCATTCTTCTCCCTCATTGTTTTGCCCCATTACTTCTCCAAGCCATTTTTGCCTGCAGTGACTCTTGAATTGACAGTCAGGCAAGTACAGCTGGGAACTCTCCCAGGGCCTATAACTTCAACTTCACATAGTCTCTTGCTTCAGGCAATAATCTGCTCTGGTTCTTCCTACTTCAACTGCTATTTCTCACTACCACAAAGGACAATAAAACCCTCACCTCCATCCCCCAAACCAAGATCCAGAACGTTATTGCATTTGTGTCAGTGCCTTTGAGTCACAGGGGAAGTTTGGAAATCACACCCTGGCCAGAAGGAACAGGAATGTTTTGCTACGCAGAGCAAGGTACTTGCATTTCAATCCACCTTGCCAGTAGAAGAACAAGAATATAATTCTTAACATGGAGCATCAGCCTGGAGGGCAGGGGAGAAATGTCACTGTGGCTGGGTGCACTAGGTGAATGTGACCCTCTGAAATTAACAAGAGATTCACATCCACATTCGGTATCACAAGAAGTAATTCTTCACGAGTAGGGAAAATAAAGGCTGGAGCATACGGTTTCTATCTGTGCTGCACAGAAACTGATTAAAAATGCTAACAGCCATGATTGTCCAACAACCAGGCGTTCCCAAGAGTCTCATACACACAGATGGTGATTAGTTTGGGATGGCCAGAACAATCACTAGTTCCATGTTGCAGTAACACCCACAGACTATCTGTCACAGTCCCAGGAGGCACTTAAAGGCGGTTTACTTCATACAGTTAACTTGAACCATAAGCTTTACAAGCCTGTTTGATACATTTTTAATCACTCTCCCCATAAACCCATAACATTTGGCTGCATGGATACATGTTTGCATTCTATATATCACAGACACCTCAGCAGACTGAAGGAAGGCTAAATGCGACTTTCCCCTGATGAGCCCAGTGAACTGCACAGTTCTCCCCACTGCATGCTGGCTAGGGCTGCTAATGCAGCTGCATCTTCCGGGGGTCCCAGTGGATGCAGAAGCCGGTGCTGTGGCTTTCATACTCAGTCATACATCACGACTCCCTCCCTGTGAACACGGGGCCATCAAAAGATCAGTACCCGCCGCATAACAAATGTTAGAATGGTTAAACTGAAGGCAACTGTTGATCTTTTGTATGATTCACTCTTTTGAATAATTCTAACGCTTCTACCTGGAGAGCATCCTTTCATGTCTTTATTTAGAATTATTGTGGGGATTTTTTTTTTTTAAAACGGGTCCTGGTGTATGCTGGATGTTTTAAAAGTGGAACCTGTAGGTTTAATTACTTGCAGTACAATATTTCTTCCAGGAATCCAACTGTAGGGGAAAAAACAGTTAAAACAACGTATAAGAGGGAAACTGTGTGTGTCTTATTTTTATTTTGGATCATACGTTGCAGAATCAAAATATAGGAATCCCTGTTGGAAGCCTTCATGCCACTATGCAGCCAAAGTTGCTCAGTGCCTTAGGCTGCATGCACACTAGGGGCTATGGTGTGATTCCCAGCTCGCAAAGACATACTTGTGCGAGCTCTCATCTGAGTTAGCACACTAAGAACGGTAGCGTAGCTGGAGCAGCACTGGTTAGCGGCGGTGGAGGTTACCCACTCTGAGTATATACCCACAGTGTTCAGGTGGGTTTCATACGGGGGGGGGGCAGTTAGCCTGCGCCACCCTCATCGCTACCTGTGCAACCATGATGACACTCCGACTTGCCGCATGCTAGCTCAGAGGAGCGAGAGTGCAATTATGTCTCTACAAGCTGGTATTCACATCCCTAATTCATAGTATAGACATAGCCTGAATTTCATAGGGGTTTTTTTTGTATAGATATATAATTTTTTTTTTTTTTGGTGGGGGGAGAAAATAGTTAAGGTCAGAACGGACCATTAGATCATCTCTTTCAGGCTGTAGAATTTCATCCACTTATACCCGGTCCATCTGTCTCTCTAGGTTTTTATAGCTATCTGTCTACTCATATGGCCCTCTTCACAAGAGCATCTGAGTACCATTCAAACATTAATGAGCTTATCATGACAACAACCCTGTGAGGTAGAGAAATATTATCATCCCCATTTACAGACGGAGTAGTGAGAGACAGAGACTAAAGACTCAGGTCCCGACACAGTTTAGAGCTGCTTTCAGACACTGGTTCATGATGGGGGTTCTAGGTGCTATGGTAATACAAATAAATAAACTCAATAAATCATCATCCTCATGGACAGATGGCCCTTAATGGATCAGAGGAGTATTGCTGTAGTGGACCTGAGTTCCACCCCCTCCCTGGCCCCACCTGTCCAACACACCCCCTACACAAGGCAGGGGGGAAGACGTGCCAGACCCACCTGAGGCACAGATACACCAGCAGAAGCCCCTGTGCACGGGGGAAACCCAGTGCTATGTATTTGCATGTGAATTACATTCCTAAACACCATCAGCAAGTCCACATTTGAAATGGAATGCGGATCTCTCAAATTCTAGACCAGTGGCTTAACCCTTCTCCTCCATTTCACTCTCATCCCTGTAATATCTATAACTCAGTTTTTTCCAAACCCTCAGAGGGTTATCATAAACAACTCTTCCCAATCTCAGCATAGTCATTAATATACCGCCCCATTCAAGAGTCAAAAGAAAAGCAACATGATTAATGAAAATATATCTTGCAAATAAGTGAGTTCTCTATATTCCCCCACCCACACATATACATAAACTTTTACAACTCCAGCTACTTAAGATCTTATCCAGACAGTCTATGTTGGGTTATAAACCACAGTAGAAACCCTCAGGCAAAAGGGTCCCTGCATTAGCAGACACTATATATGGAGCAATCCTATTGATACTCATCAATCATTTATTTGAAAAGAAGAAGAAAAAATATTAAAAGGGACTGCAGGGGATTAATCTTCCCATATTGATAAACTGTTAAAAATTAATGAACTGGAGCGACTCTGAAGACAATTTAAAGCAAAACCACAAAACAAAGTCCCTGGGCAAACGTTTAAAGTGGTCCTAGGATAGGGCTTTCATTGCACTCTAAGATATGGGTTTACTGGTGTGTTCATTGTGGCGCCCCCGTCATGAAGGTTAGAAACATGTTTTATTTGCTACTGGAGGAAGGGGAACAGTTGCAATTAGTTTGGTATCCTTCCTCACTAAACAGTCTTGACCAGCACGTACAGTGTTGCCATCTGGGTTAATCTCAGTTCAGCAGAAATCCAGGCAACAACCTCCTGTCTCCAAAAATAAAATAAAATAAAATGAAAATGACAATCAAAGGGTACAGCACAGAGTACTTAGAGTAATCATAGAAAACAGCAGGGGTGCCCAAACTTTGTCCAACTGAGGGCTGCCTTGGCAGCTTGCAAAGAGCCTGAGGGCCATCCCTACTTTGCATTAAATGGAACAGATTGCTGCTGCCTTCTCTATCATATGGAGGTGCAGCGCAGGGAGATTAGAGAACCCAAAATGCATTGCTCCATCCATGGCACATTATACACTGTATCTCTGCCTGTGTCATGGCAGGCCATTGCAAATATGGTTCACTCTGCTTAACTATTCTGCTTGATTTTATCTTGCTTCTACTTAGCATTCACTTAGGAATTGCTCCACTCTGAAACTTCTTAATACTGCTCACTTTACCACCACAAAAGAGATTTTGGCAAATTTATTATCTAGTCTATACTGATGCTCAGTTTATAACCCCTGTTGTATCCATGTTATTCTTTATTTTATCGAAGCAATAAGAAGATAGCACATGCATACACATGATCCAAAAATGTCACATATCACTGAGATGTACAAGCAGGCATGGGCATAGCAGGGTCCCTGCTCTGCATGCCAAGGGGGCTCACCAGTGGGCAAGTTTTAGGTGTTGTGAATAAGGCCAGTGCAAATATTTTAGTGCTGAAGGTGTCAAGCGATGTTCAAAAAGCACCAGTCAGCTCCTGACTTTGATCTCTATGAAAAAAACACTCACTAAAGAAAGTAAGCAGACAAAAATGATCTTCAATTTTTTAAAAGTATTTGGCCTGGAATTTTATGCAAGAATAAAGTGATTTTGCAGTTGGAAAATGGTCATTTTCACACTCCAACACACACAGGTATGGGAAGGCACATGTGCACACGTGTTCTTTTTGGTATAAAAATTCATATGCATGGCAAGTCTCCACCTGTGGCAAATCTCTAATTTGCCAAGGTAGTGAAGTGGTATTTTTTCCATGTAAAAAGAAAATTGTGCGGAAAGAAATAGTAAAATGTTGTCCCAAATAAAATTCGTTAAGACATAGTGAAATCTCTTTGTAGTTAAATCATATTTTTCAGTGTCAAGTTTGCTACGGGCAGAGGTTCACTCTGGACTCCAGTGCATTCAAACACACATTTTTGTTCTATTCCCTTTAACCAGAGTTTCGCTATAAGCAGGTCCTATTGTGAAATGCCTGGTTTCAGCCTTTACACATTTGTGCGACCAAAACACAAGAATCCAGAGGACTGCATGTGCAAATAAGTCAGGGTAGAGATCAACCAAAAAGCCCAAGTACAAATAGCTTTTGTATGAAAGCAGATCAGTTTTACTAGAGGATGCATCAGTTAATTTTGTTTTAAGCAGCACACAAAGGATGATATTCCCCACCTGCGTCAAGGGCTTATGAACCATTTAAGTCTCAATGAAGCCTCCCAAATAGGACGTAAGAGAGACATCGACCCTGTGTTGGCCCCTATGCACAGGGGTGAATTTTACCCAAATTCCTCATAAAGTAGGACAAAATGAGGCCTATCAAATAAAATAAATAATAATTCCACTTTGCATTTCTAAAATGTCTTCCAGCTGAAGATTTTAAGCCTTGATAATTAATGTCCCTTTAATTTTATTTCCATCGATTAAACATTCAGTGGAATAAAAAAAGACTCTATTAATAAAAGCTAATGTGATTTTCAATAAGAGTTCGCTAATGGGCGGAACAGTAATCTCAGCATTGCAGCTGTAACAGAGAGGCATCTAGACAGTACATGTGTCCATTCATTCTTTTAAATTAGAGCATCCTCTTCTTTGAGGTTGTTCTGAGAAATTAGGTTGTTGTGTATAACGGTAATGAGGTCATAAAGGGTCTGATCTCCCCTGGGGTTTAATTAGCTCCGAATCTTATAAATATCATGCTGAATTATAGTGAAATTTGCATAAAGGTTAGAATCTAGCTGGTCCAGCCCCATTTACCAAAACAACTAAGACTAAGAGTGAGGTGCTCTTTAAATCGTGTTTTTTATATTGCAGAGACAGACTGGTTTTGATCTGGGATTGGAAACGTACTTTACGGAGAAGCAGGATCGTGAGGGGGAGAGAGAGGGGGTATACTTCAAACAGATGAATAGAATGGAGTTTTGCAGCCTGGAGATAACCTGCTCCTTCCATGGTCCAGGAAGATTGTATTAAATATATAGACAGCAATCAGGAACATCTTTTTCTCTTCTTTTTATTTTTAATATTAAAGCAATGCCAAACAAAGTATTCTCGCCAGCCAGACCAGAATGACAACAATGATAAAGGAGGAGGAAACAGAGATTTTAATCCAACAGATGGCAGATCTATGGCCCCTTTCCTGAAGTCTTTACTAAATACTCAAAATCTTCTTTACTCAAGTAAAACATGTATTTGTCTTCAAGAAGAACCAAATAAAGATGGAGCAAGGACCCCATGAACTGGGTGCTATATACTTTGAACCTTATCGTCTGGTACCTTGGTGCTGCTCTACTGGTGTAAAATTAGCCTAAAGACGATTTAGCCATCTAACAGAGGACTCTTCTTGCCTAGGGGTATCCTTTGGTGGTGTTCAGCCAACATAGTAAATTTTATTAAGCCCTCACTGGCCACTGGGGGTACACTAGAAACTGCAGCCATCTCCAGTGTTGAGGCAAAGGAGGCTACAAGGCTATTGGCCACCCCCATCTGACCTGTGCTGAGCAGTTTTTGACTGCAGGCCATGATATAGCCCTTTGTTTTCTGATTAATGCATCAACTCCTAATGGACATATGCAGTTAGCAGATCCCTTCCCTGGTGGCTGCACACACTCAGTTTATGTCTTGTACATCACTATGGATGAACTTCAAACGGGGAATCACATCACCTACAGGCAGAATCTTTAGTAGGTAAGTTGCTTAGGATAGAATCCTGCTGGTCAAGTCAGGTTGCTACTTTCTTCTCAGTGGAAAACATGTTTGCATGTCTTAAGCCACTTTCCACCTCCATTCTCTGTATTTAATATTATTATTATTATTACAAAAGTGAACTTTTAGTGCTCATGAAAGGTTCCAATTAAAACTATAGAACCTGCTGCTGTCTGGATTTACTCTGAAAAGTGACGTAAAAAAGGTGTTCTCTTATAGATCTTGTACGTTTCTTTGGCAGAAATCACCCCTTTGAAGTAGGCCAGCATGAATGCATCACTTAAGTACCACTTATGCCCTATTTTGAGGTGTTGAATTGTGCATTTGCCTTATACTGGACCTCCAGGGAGGGGTAATTTCAACCAGTTGGGTTTATTCAGAACCTTGGCTGCCCACAGTTGTGACAAAATAACTGTTCATTATGTTTTTTCCTCCTTATAAACACACACACTTGTGCCTCCCTGAGCAGTGATTTTACTTCATGAATAGGGCCCATTGTATGAAGCCATTGCTTGTCTACTACTGAGCTAAAACCATCAAACTCATGCCACTCCTGTCCAG